>NC_063196.1:2472357-2482357 GCF_017589495.1 Alosa alosa | reverse complement strand
GATCGTGCGGAAGCCACAGCTCCACAGTAGCGGCCACTCACACACATGTGGATGGGCAGCCTTCCCAACCCCAGCCTCACATCCTCAGCCATTAGTCATCTGCGTGTCTGCTTGGGAACCGAGGAATGTGTAGGGGGGCCTCCATTAAAACGTGCCCCCTCATCCACCCTCCTCATCCACACTCCTGGTGACTGGTGTGACCCAGCGTGCCGCGTGGGGCTTTTGTGACAGGGCTTTTCCCCTGATGTCAGCTAGCGTGCAAAGCTCCAAGCCACTGCTCTCCTGGCCACCCACCTCTGGCTTGCTGAACGCTCTCATTAGAGTGTGCACATTATCAGAGCACTCCTGCCCCAGGAGTCACTGTGAAATTGTCAAAATGTTCGCCCTCCATCCACCCTCAGCCTCCAGCGAGCGCATGGAGAAGAGCCCTTTTTAGGAGGGGAAAGCTTTCATTTTGATTTAGGACAGAAGCTTTCATCAGACTTTCATGAGGCTTTTCTCCGATTGATGTAAGTGTCAAACAATCTGCCATTTTAGGTGACATAAGGGGGCTCTTTTACTCTTGGTAATAATTTGATTGTTAAAGACTTCTCTCTCTCTCTCTCTCTCTTTTTTTCTCTCTCTCTCTCTCTCTCTCTCTGTACTGTATGCTGCAGTAGATGTGTCTGTAAAAGGGCTTTGGTGGATCAGAATGAAGTCATTCTCCTCTGTACTCTGTGAACTACTGAGTCACTGAAAATCCCAGCCTGTCATTAAAGACTTTCATAATACTTTTACAGAAACAGTATGAATGACTAACATTACCTGACAGACACTCACTTCCACCACAGTCCATTGTCATCATTTAGCTGAACATGTTGAGTCAAAGTTTGTACAGATCATGTTGACAATAGAAATATTTCCATGGTGTCTATGTTCTCATTGTTTCTCTTCTGGATTTTTTATTTGCTTTACTGATGTGTTATTGATAGGTCAAAGAAGGTGTCCTTCACTAAATTAATTCATGGAGAGACAAATCATTCTTGTACACTTATGCCGTTGTGTCACAAATGTGTTCTCTCAAGAGGCTGCTGCTAATCTCTATTGTTCTGCAGTCTGGAACTTGTTAAGATTCAGTGTTTTAATCAAGAGAAAATCTATATTCATTGAAATATTCATTGATTCCTTTTGAATAAAGATTGGAACTGTGTCATCTTGTCAGTGTCCCTGCATAATGACACAGGCACTAGATACGGCTGTCTGGGAGGACCAGCGCTGGTATCTGTGTGTGTAACCTGGAAAGTGAAAATGTCGCAGTCTTCCCCTCAAGTGTATTCTGAGGAAGCAGTACTCTCAAGCCGTCTTCACTGAGCATATAGAATATGGTGACACTGGTTCCACTTTCTGTCAGTGAAATCAGGCATTAAAGCATGCAAGTTTCACTTTGAGTTAACTTTAGTAGTTTGTTGTTTGTCACCGGGATGCAGAGCTAGAGTTCAGTAAGGTGACAGCAGCAGGGAAGAAGCTTCCTCTGAACCTGCTGGTTCAGGTGCGGAGAGACCTGTAACGCCTCCCGGAGGGGAGTGGGTTGAACAGTCTGTGGTTGGGGGTGAGAACAATCTTTGATGATGAAGCATCACTTGCCCTCGATGGCCTCGATGGAGGTGAGTGAGGAACCAGTGATGCGTTGAGCAGGTTTCACCACCCTCTGTAGTGCTTTCCGCTCGGCGATGGCTTGCGTGAGGCAGCTCACCTACTCGTGTGACGTGAGCGTGTCTCCTCCCTCAGAGTGTTTCCACTGGGGTTGCAGTGGGGTGTGAGCAGCACTGTCAGAAGACTTTGCTTTCTCCTCTTCGTTTGAGTCATCAGTGGTGCTGCTTCTAGCCGCTAACCGCAACACAGTACTGTACATGTATCGCCCTTTCAGCCCCGTTCCTACTCATTCTCTCTGCATGGACCTGGTTACTTGTCTGCTGGGATTTAGGACCGTAAGACACCCTGCTGTCTGTCAAATAGGTTTGCATTCCTCACTACTCAGAAGAAAAGCTCACTCTTTCTCTGGACCTTCACTGAGGTGGCGGTGATCTGTTCCTGGTGCCACAAAATGCAATACCATCAGCCAGATATACATAACCAACCACACACACACACACACACACACACACACACACACACACACACACACACACACAGATAGTCATGCAGACTGCTCTCTCACCTCTCTTCCCAAATTAGCCCTTCACACTTTGTCACTTTGGCGGCCAGCTCATCTGATCTGCTGCTGGGGGCCGTGCTCTCAAAGAGGAACCTGGAGCCACTCAGCTGACCTGGTCAAGGATCACAGCCAGGAATATTTCATAAAGAACAGACCATGACTACCCATCGGGCAGTCCTACAGTCAAAGTTTTTCTCTTAGACACATCTAATTGGACGATGATCAATTGTTCCAAATTAATCGTGATTGAAGTGTGTTATTGAAGAAGTGTTTAAATGTTAGTCACCTGTGATGAAATATCAATGAAAAACTCCAGACATCCAGGCTTGTTTAATAGGTCTTTAATGACATTTTCTGGACAGTTGCCACATTTCTTTTTTTTTTTTTTTTTTTTTTGGGGGGGGTTGCCTTTTATTGATAGAGGTGAAGAGTGACATGAAGCAAGCGGGAGAGGAGTTGGGAAAGAGACTCAGTGGATCAGGAAATGACCAGGGTTGGACTCAAACCCGGGTCCCCGTCTGGCACCTGGACCCAAGGTGGTATGGACGCTGTAACCTGTTGCGCCACAGCGCCCTCAAATGAATGCATTTCTAATACTCAAAGGGCCGGCTACATTTTTTTTTAGAATGCGTCTTGGGTGATGGATCACATGGTCAGCCAAAATACAACACAGTTTACACATGTATACAGACACTGACCACTTGTGTTTAGATTCCTGTATTGTGTTTAGATTCATGTATTACATTCATTAGAACTCCCATTGTCCAATCAGAGACACATTAGAACAAATTAGTGTTTACACTATAAAAGATATGGGGGTCAAATGCATCTCAGAGCATCTCAACAAGTGGTTTGTGTGATCAGATCACAATGTATCTTGCTGATTGTTTACACTTTCAAACAGACCACTTGTGATCGTATCACAAGACACATTTTAAAAACAAATGTAAACGGGTCAAAATTGCTCAAGAGTAGATAGAAGAATATTGTTACTGCTAACTGGGAGTCAGAATATTCAGGTACAGTATATCGTAATGCGATACAGGCTTTCAAAAGAATAATTTTGTTGGCTTCTGAACTTTATAGAGAATTCATACATAATACAAAAACATAATATAATATTCATACATAATATAAAAAAAATCTTGTTTTATATTGTTATAATATATTTATGTACTGCAAATGAAAGTGTACTCCTAGCTGCTAGTACAGGGCACATGTGCCCAATATGCTGTTGACTTGCTATTTTTCTGCGCTACATTTCAGTTGAACTATGTGTCTTTGGTGTTAAACATAAAAACTAGCTTTCTTTGTCTGATCTGTTACAGTACATCATGTGGGCATACATTTGGAGGAATTTGTTTGCAGTCCTTTTAAGTGTGTCTATCTCAATACCCCTGAGCTGCAATTCATTCGATTTTTGCAACGTGTGCATACAGATGCATTATCAGACTATCTAATGCAGACAGAGAGCAGCTCACAGTGTGGAGGCTTGGTGTTGGTGGTTTAATGTGTCACCTCTTTCCTATGGGGAGCTTTTCCTTTAGCTGCAGTTTCCTGTGGTGTTTCCACTTGTGTGTAGAGAGAATGGCACTTGATTCCCTGGTGTGTTTGCTTGTTTGTTTGATCATGATTGTTTGCTCAATCTCAGCCTTTGCTGATGATCCCCGTTGATTAATAAGCAAGTAATGCTGGCTGGCCTTTAAACCTCGCCTCGTGCTCTGTTCTGTATCACCTCCAGTTACAATCAAGACCTCCATTTTGTCCATAAAAATGTTTATCTTCTTCAGTCCTCATTTGCAGTGGTTTACATGGAAGGCTCACTGTGAGGCTGTGAGAGAGACTCTTTTACTTTCAGGTGAACTCAACCAGAGCCAGGAAGAATTTGCTTGAGGTAGAGATTACAGTTGTTGACTACTCTCTGACAGGACTTTCCTGTCAATATTTTCTTAAAGGCTTACACTGAGAAAAGACCTGCTGTTCCCTTTTGAGACTGAGATGTCAGGCTGGCTGCCTTTCAGCAATGCGGATCACATGAATGGAACTTGTCTAGTTGTCACTTGTCACTTGTCAGAATTCACTGTTCTGTTCTGTCATGTTTAACACTTTTTTAAACATTTTTTTTCATGAGGAAAAGAAACGATCTGACCGAATGAAATAGCATTGTGACCTGCAAAGACACGAGCAGTTGCACACTTTCTGCACAGTCGGACTCCTTTATTTACGTTTGGAGCAACAGGAGGCTGAGCTATAGATAACCTCCAGTGTTTCTGTCACATGTCCCGACGGTTACCATATAAGACCACGCAATGACTCACCCAGCTTTCTGACCTGCAGTGTGGGAAGTCATGATTCATGCAAGCTGCATTTAATCACACAGGACCTAAAAATACACTGGCATCCTGTACCCCTGCACCCGCACCCCTCCATCCACCCCACACACACACCCACACAGACACACGCGCGCACAAACACACACCGACACACACACACACACAGAAGTGTTCCTCAGTGTGTTCACTCTACAATCCTTAAGGGCCTCCCAGTGTGCTTTGTGCTTGGTGATCCTCCTGCCACTGGAATGTCACTACCTTGCACCGACCGGGCGGTGGGTGACAGAATGCTGGGCTCAGCTGAGGCATCACTCTGGTAATGGCGTGTTTGGTCTGTGCTGTTGTAGGGGCATTCCATCTGTGAATCAGCCTCAGTGCTTGTGTTTCTTACAGGAAGTGTGCTGAATAGTCTGCAGTGTACTGCTTTCTTTTCGCTATCAGAAAAAGGGAACATCTTAAAGAAAGTTTGTTCATGCAGAAATCTGAAAATCTTTCAGAACTGTGAACTCTGTCCATGTGATTTATAGAAACGCTATGCTGACATGAGCACATCTGTGATTTGTTTAAAGATTTGTTCAGATTTTAGTCTTGCATGTATATGGCATTTGATATACGTTGGTGTAGGAAATGTGTAGTATTTTTCAGTAGTTGCAAATCCTGATGGGATATGTGCTGCTCTTTCCCTGGTGTATCATTAGCACCGAGTGACGTAAAGCTTATGGCTTCTACTCATCACCATTCTGAATGCCAGTTAATTAGGAAGAAACGAAGCATATTCATTTTTTTTTTTGTAAAAGCAAGTAAGCGAGTAATACTGTACATGATCATGTCATATGTAATCATACATGTCTCCTGCATTAAGAAATAAGATCATATATTTTCATTCCAATATCAGAGGTGGCAATATTGGTAGTTTAACAATATGCATGAAAGTATGCACATCAAGCTAATCTCTTTTTAAAAGTGAAGTGAAGGTGGTTTATCACTGTCTGCTGCAGTGCAGACCACAGCAGCTGTGATTGATCCTAATGTTGGCATGATTCAGACCATCTAATCCCTGGTGCTTTAAGAGATTCATGCTCTCCGCACTCTGGCCATGTCTTATACCTACATTTTCAATTATGAGCATGTCACCCCACATGGCAGCCATGAATATTTAAAGCTGCCTCAGCACAGCTCGTGAAAAATGATGATAAGCTTTTTTTTGCTCTCTCTCTTTCTCTCTCTCTCGCCATCTTTCTTTCTTTCTCTCTCTCTCTCTCTCTCTCTCTCTCTTGCTCTCATTCTCTCTGTCTCTCTCTATCACTGTCTTGTGCCATCTCTGTCTCTCTTGCCTTTTCCACTCTTTGAGATCGAAGTGCAGGCAGACAACGGTATTGATTACTGTGACGACAGGCTCTGGATCCATTTGTCAATGGAGTTGGTCTTAATGAACCCAGGCACATCCTGACCTTGTTCACCTCCTCCTGCAGCCTTTACCTTGAACCTTTTATTTTCTCATCCAAGTTGTCAGGACTGGGCTTTGTACACTTTGGTTTGTCCCATTTATGCTGAACTTTACATTTTGCAAGTGATATTGAAATTTCAGGTTTAAGAGGTTTTAAGCGAGTTAAAAACGTTGTCTCATTAAAGCCAAAATAGTGGTTGGTTTCAGTAGTGAAACAGTGCTGTGTGTCCGTGGAGCTCCAGGCACGTGGAGGTTGACGCATAACAAAGTGGCTCTGTGTGGCCAGAGCAGAGCGCTGAGACACAGCAGCAGGGAGCAGCCTCTGACGCATCTGGAGCCCTGATCTCACAATCAATATCAGCATCTCACCTCTTGAAAGCCAGACTGTCCTGTCTTATCTTGGCCACCGAGAGACACTGCTCTCAGCCACTGATGTCACTGTCCTGTCTGCCTCCTCTGATAGTCAGCTGGAAAGCCCCGCTCATGAATCACATCTGTCCTTGCTTCCCTTTGATCTGTCTGCTCTCTCTCTCTCTCTCTCTCTCTCTCTCTCTCTCTCTCTCTCTCTCTCTCTCTCACTCTGTCTCTCCCTCTCTCACTCTGTCTCTCTCTTTCAATTTGTCTCTTTGTCTCTCTCAGTGTTTCGCTCTCTCTGCCTCTGTCTCTCTCACTCATCTAGTCGAGCATCTCTCTCATGTGCATTTGTGAATCAATTTGTGCAGTAATCTCGAAAGAAACAAAAATACGCTATGACAGGAATGACTAAATGAAAGCCAATTTTGGTTTTTGCACTTTCACAAAACAGCCCTATCCACATTTGACATCATCAAGGCTCTGTAGGGTGTTTTTTTCACTTAGCCACACAGTGCAGCAGGCTATCTCATTTCATAAGATACACTTATCCGTCATATGCATGATGATATTTTGATGATACCAATTAGATAGCATCAAGAAATGAAAGCTCTCTGGCTAGCATGAATTTATCAAATATTCTTCCATATTCAGTTACCTTTGACACTGATTATTTTATTACACACATTTTCTAAAAGATAGTGGGGCATCAACTAACTGGCTAAATGCATATTGTCAGGATTTTTCAAATAAGGTATGTCGAGTGAACCACTGTTATGCACACACACACACACACACACACACACACACACACACACACACACACACACACACACACACACACACACACACACGCACACACACACCTAATTGTTTTTGCTTTCAACTTAACCATGGACCACAAACATTTCTGAGTGTGGAAAAGTCCTATTAAGTCCAGGTCTTGGATTCTGTTTCCTAAAGACAGCCCTTCGCTTTTACCCACCCACTATTCCCATTCTTAACTAAGCTCATTTGGTTAGCTGTAGAATTCAGAATCAGTGCAGGATATTTGAGTTGTAATTTAAAATAAAAAGTCATTCAAGATGCTGATGCATTACATTGTAATCAATCAACAATGAAATCCTTCTTGTATTCCAGAAAAGCAAAGTTTTAAAGTTGTGTATCTAGACTGACTTGCCATAAAATATGTGTTATGGGGGATACACATTCTTGTGCACAGGGTGAAGTGTAGGGGTGTAACTAGCTGATAGAGAAATAAAATGAAACCTTTTTATTGTAAACTACTAAATCATAACTAATCCCATCGTTAAGGACAATCATGTACAATCTTTTTTATGTTGTAAGTCTTTATAAAGATCAAACCAAACTCGAACCATGCTTGACATGGTAGTGTGAGGTTTTCTCTTGCTATGCCTCGGCCTCCTGTGCCATGATTCATTTTGGCCCAACAGCCCACTGGTTACTTGATACCATAATTAGGAGGGAGGCCATGGAAAGAATAATTGTAAATATTTGGCTTTATGTGTTTTGCTCTAATTGTGTGCTGCTACACTGTTATTGTTCAATTTACACATTTCCTGCTACTTGCCTTCAGCTCAGATCTGCATATGCTTGACATATCTCTGAGGGTATTTGAAGCATCTGAAAGACATGCAAAATAATATACTACCACCACCACCACCACTACTACTACTACTATTACTACTAATAATAATAATACTACTAATAATAATAATAATTTTGAATATGTTTTTGCAAGAATAACATACAAATGTCCATGTACTGGATCCTCGTCCTCTATGTCTGAATGCTTTTTTTTTCCAAGTGATGGCTCTATGGAACAACGGGATTAGTCATAGAGCCCAGTGATTAATGCCCAGTGGAGCTTAAACGTAATGAGCCATTAAGTCTGATTCTGTGTCAGTGCATCAGAGGGAAATGTCTCCCTACATGCTAGACTGGAGGTTTCAGTCACAGGACGCCAAGGCGGCTCAAGAGCCAATCTGGCAAATCTGTTAGTGTCCCACCAAGCCTCTCTGTGTAAAAATAGTCCCCTCTCACATGAGGCTGTCAGCAGGGTAACGCCTGTTCAGTAACGTGTGGTAACACATACACTTCTCCGCCGCTGCACCCGCACTCCAAAACACCCCGCGCATTAACACCTCAGCATCGAGGAGGTGGAGCGCCAGGGTGGAGCGTGGAGGCGCTCAGCGGGTGGAGTTAGCTATGATGTCATGTCAGTCCTGTGGGCCGTCAGGCCTTTGTTCTGTCACCGATCCCATCCGTCAGACAGCATGCACGCGGCGACCACCCCCCACCCCAACGCAACGCAACGCTCCAGTTATCCCCCCCCTCCCACACACACACACACCCTCTGGAGTCGCTGCGCCGCTGGCGCTGCTCAAGTGTAAGGGGGCCACGATGTCTGCGCTGGGCAGTATGGCGAGGATGAGTCATAAGGCTTGTTGTCTGACTACTGGCTGAATCAGTGGTGTGGGGCGGTTGGGTGTCAGTGCTGTGAGGGTCACCCTTTTTGATGTGTGTGTGTGTGCGCGTGTGTGTGTGTGTGTGTGTGTGTGTATGTATGTTTAGTCCAGTTACTAGACACGGCCCAGCCCCTGTGACATTTGAGGTGGCTGGCAGTAGTGCACTGGAATGCTGCACTAGCATTTCGAGCAGAAATGAAATGGCTTTTGATCACCCAGAGAGACACTTCAGCAGTCATGTCTTGCCACGCTGTAGTCGAAGTATAGGAAGTAAACATACCTAACTCTTAAGCTCTCTTTGCACTGGGATTGCAGAGGGTTTCAGGGCAGCCGCTGCTAGTCCGGGACTGTGTACTCAAGCATTCAGAGCGGGAGAGGCTCCAGCCTGTGGCCAGGATTGGGAGCCAAGCGGTGGAACATTTTCATTCTAATCATGGCCTCTCAGGCCGCTCCGCTGCTCGCCTCTCTTTCCCCCTCTCTCTGAGAAGGAAGGCAGCGCGAGCCCCGAAGCCCCAGACAAATGGAGCGCTATCTGTCAGCGGTGTGGGAAACTCATCACAATGCCTCGCATTTGATCTGTGTAGGAGTGTTCGTCACAAAGCCGGTTAGCTGTTTCCGTTTGCAGGAGGAGGCAAAGACGAGTTGCCCTCGAAACAAAAAAGAAAAGAAGTGGAGAGAAAAAAAAAAACCTGTCTCGTTGCATCCCTCAGCAATTCCAATCAGAGCCCAACCAGAAACTAGTCATTTGTGGTGTGTGTGTGTGTGTGTGTGTGTGTGTGTGTGTGTGTGTGTGTGTGTGTGTGTGTGTGTGCGTGTATTTGTGCATGTGTGTAATCCTTGCATTTTTGGACTCAGTAGAAAAACAGGCAAGGAACAAGCAAAGCAACAAGCACATTCCTACCCAGAAATAGGCGTTTTGTGTTTGGATGGTTATGATCCATGCAACCACATCTGGAATATCTGACGAGGGCCACAGCAAAATGTTTGCGAGAGAAAAAAACAAGGAAGCAACAGTAATTGGAGTGGCCTCTCAGACAGGGGTTGTGGATGTCTGGAGTGAAAGCATCCAGGGCACTAACTCTCTAAGCCACACAGCTGCCATCTTTTCCCAGGACAAAGCCACCAAGACCAGAGCACTGTTTTGCCTTCTTGTTCTCGCTCTCTCTCTCTCTCTCTCTCTCTCTCT